>NW_026712698.1:0-3649 GCF_030625045.1 Achroia grisella
CTGGCAGAACGGGGGCACAAAAGGGTCCGTCCAAACCCTCCGCTAAGAAGCCCGCCAAGAAGCCGGCCGCCGCCCCTCAACCCAGGAGAACCTTCGTCCTGGTCAAGCCTAAAGATGGAGCAGTGGGGCTTGACGATGCTGACAAAGTGGACGAGGCGATTGAGGGGGCTATCCGGGAGGACCCGGAGGCCTTCCACGTCGTCTCGTATCGCAAGAGACGTAGGAAGGAGGTGGTCCTGGAGGCACTGAACAGGGAAGAGGCCCACAAGATGATGGCCTCCACCGCGGCTGGCGCTAAAAACCTACAGATGGAGATTATGGAAGGGCGTAATCCATCAGTGGTTATCAGGGGTGTGAAGGGGGTCGCCACCGCGGCTGAGCTGGTGGACAAAGTCCGCCGCCAGAATTTTTCCGTGGCCACGGAGGATCAATTCGCTGCCCGTTTCAGGGTCATTCGGCCCATGAAACGGGCTGGGAGTCAGCTCATCGACTGGCAAGTGGAGGTCACGCCTGGCATGTTCCAGGCGATAATGAAGGACCCCAAACTGTTTGTCGGTAAACAGTACTGCGATGTCTCGCCGAAGGTCTCGGTCCTCAGGTGCTTCCGGTGCACAGTCATCGGGCACCTGGCAAAGGACTGTCAGACATGCGGCCAGAATGAGCGGTGCTGCTACCGCTGTGGTGAAAAGGGTCACATCAAGTCGGCCTGTGATAAGAATCAGGCGGATGTTAGGTGCCCCTCGTGTAGGATAGCTGGAAAAAACGACCGGCACGAAACAGCCTCTGTGAAGTGCTGGGCGTACCAACGGGCGAAGGAAACGGCGGCTGCAATGACCAATTATGGCTGAGCAGCCCCATCAGTGCCTGCAGTGTGTGGCAAGGCCTTCCGGACAGTTAGAGGCCTTGCCCAGCACGTCGCCAAGACTCATCCGGAGCGCCTTGCTGAGGACCTGGTGGGACCGCCTCGGTCCGGAAGACGCCATTGGTCGAAGGAGGAATTAGGAGAGATGGCACGTCTCGAAGTTGAGCTCCTACGAAATGTACCACTCAGGGCCATTCCGCGGGAGCTGGCTGAAAGAATGCCAGGTAGGGGACTTGAGAGCATCCGAAAGGCGCGGAACAGACAGCCCTATAGGGATGCACTGGTGGAGGCCGAAGCCGAAATACGAGAGATGCCTGCCCCGACAACGGGTCCTCGTGGTGTGTGCCCGCAGCAGATTTCCGAGGCTAGGACAGCCATCAGTCTGGCTGTTGGTAGGGGCATCAGAGCCGTAATTGCTCTTGAGCAGCCCCAGCACAAGCCACTCCTCGATGCGGCTAGAGAGGTGCAGCTAGGGGGTAACCCCCATGCACTACTAGTTGAATGGTACAGAGGGCTGTGCCCACCACCACAGGAAGTGGTTCGAGCAGGGGGTGTACTGCCAGAACGTAGGGGCCCCGAAGCTAGAAGAGACCGCTACAGGCGATACCAAGGCCTTTGGACGAAGGACAGACCCGGCTTGGCGGCTGATATCATGGGAACCAGCAGGGGAAGGCGGGTGCACTCCGCTGGCCAACTCAGCAATTACTGGGGCAACCAGTGGGCTATACCATCGGCCCCATGGAACCCGGATACCGTGGTCAGAGCCCCTGTGGACGAGGATATGTCCACGGTATGGACCACAATAACGGCTGATGATGTGCGTCAATCCGAGCCCGGGAGGACTGCGTGTGGCCCTGACGGACTAACGGCAGCTACGTGGAAGGAGGTGCCGAGATCGTTGAGGGCGCTCTTCTTTAACGTTATACTGCTGTCCGGGACCATGCCCGCGGAGTTACTGCGAGCTCGGACCACGATGCTACCCAAGACCGAGAGGCCGCGATCCGAGGCAGAGTACAGGCCAATCACAGTGGCGTCTGTGGCAGTAAGGCAGCTCCACCGTATATTGGCCATGAGATTGGAGCGAGTAGTAAGGCACGTTAAATGCCAGAGAGGGCTTAGGCGTGGGCTGGACGGAATTGGAGCTAACGTGGTGGCCCTAGAGGACATCCTGTACGATGCCAGGGTCAAGCGAAGGGAGCTCAGGTTAGCCATTATGGACGTTGAAAAGGCCTTCGACCGGGTAAGCCATCGGGCCATTATGAACATTATGGCTGGCAGGAGCTGGCCTGCACCAATCGTTCAGTACATCGAAGCAGTGTACCGAGATGGAACCACTGCTATTGGAGGAGGACCGAGCCTGATGGTGGCGAGGGGGATAAGGCAAGGCGACCCCTTGTCTTCTGTCCTCTTCAACATCATCATGGATCATGTGCTCTTGGCACTCCCGGGTAGGGTGGGATACAACCATGGTGCTGTGAGGGTCAACTCTCTTGCGTTCGCAGATGATGTTGTACTTTTGGCTTCATCGGAGGCGGGAATCAGGACACTGGCGACTTCGTTTGCCGGTGCCCTGGAAGAGGTTGGCCTAAACATAAACCTGGCCAAATCCATGTACATACCCTTGGTGAACAGGGGAGGTCGTATGGTCATTCCGAGGGAGGGAGCCACCCTCGTGGTGGGAGATCGTGAACTGCAGGCGGCGAGGGCGGGGGCGTCATGGGTCTACCTTGGCGTCCCCTTTGGTACCGCTGGGTCCATGGCTGTAGGGTTCCCAGAGGTCCGGGCCGCGTTGGACAAGTTAGCTGCGGCACCTCTTAAGCCGTTGCAGAAGTTAGAGATGCTCAGGACCCATATCCTGCCTTCCTTTCTGCATCGGCTCGTGCTAGCTAGGACTCACCGTAAGGTGTTGGAGAAGATTGACATAGCGACGAGGGCTCTGGTCCGCCGGTGGCTCAGGCTGCCCCATGACTCTGCGAACGCGTACATCCATGGGCCCGTGGGAGACGGAGGACTGGGAGTCATGAGAACGGCTCTCCTCGTTCCAGAGCTCAAGGCACAGAGGGTGGCGCGGGCGCGCGCCGAGGTATTCGGGGCAGAGGCCCCCGGGGATGGCCCGACAGCTGCCCAACGAAGGGTTACAGCGGCAGCCCGATTGCACGCGACAACCGATGGCGCGGATTTGGTTGGCACTCGTAAGTCGTGGGCGTCGAGCCAATGGTTAAGGCGAGGTGATGCCTTCACAAGCGGCCGGAAGGGTGTAGCGATGGTCCGTGTCCACTCGGGGTCCGTTCCATCTAGGGTCAGGGTGTCCCGGGGAAGGAGGGAGAACTTGCCCGTAGCATGCCGAGCCGGATGTGCTGCCATGGAGACGGCTGCGCATGCCATTCAGGTATGCCCCGTCACCAGGACAGCAAGATGCGCCAGGCATAACTATGCCTGCCGTCTCCTGGCTACGTATGCTTCGATTAAGAGATGGCAGGTTTGGGTTGAGCCACACTTTCAGTTGGCGGACAGAGGATACAGGCCGGACATTGTTATTAGCAATAGGTCTGGTACCTGGATCCTCGACGTCTCCATCTGCTCTGGTGGGCCTACACGTCCTGTAGAGCGCGTCAGCAGGGATAAGGTGGAAAAGTATGCTGGCGCGCAGGTGGCACAGGCGGTGGCTGGGCTTGTTGGGTGTGAACCCGAGGAGGTGAAGGTCCTAGCGGTCACCATAACTTGGAAGGGTGTCTGGGATCCCGCCTCAGTAAGGGGTCTCCGAGTCATTGGATACCCCAGGTTCCT